>NC_141104.1:6387500-6425000 GCF_041138505.1 Cibotium barometz
TGAGAGTGTTAGTGGTGGTTTTTACTTTGAAAAGATAAAAAAAAGTGAGTGTAAGCATAGGTGTCCAGACAATAGACTTACGTATAGACTAGTCTAAGGACTCAAGAGATATCACCGATGTGAGTTCAAGCTCAAGTTATCGACCCAAGTGTAGATATTGTGCCATAGTAGGACACATTGCAAAAGAATTTAAAAACAAGAAAGAAAAGGTATCAATTCAGGCTATATTAGCCCTAATGCTAGATAACACTGTGGTTAGGACATGGTCTATGTGCATGTTATTGTAGCTTAGGCTGAAGTAGGTAACTAAACCATGTAAAGATTCTTGGATATCATAGAACAAGAGAATAAGTGATGACTCATGTGGTGCATAGACTTTATAAATGATGACAAGTTGTAGCAAAAGAGCAAAAGAGATGATAGAACAGGTGTATCTGAAACTTATTTTTATTGTTGTTCACTTTGAAATAGTGTGTTATTTTTTAATGGTATTGCTTTGAGTGCATGTGTTAGGAAGAATATTTAAAAGTGATTGATAGTCATAATTGGCTTACATTTTATGTGAGTTTGCTAGCTAGATGGGTGCTAAAGTTTGATCCTTTCTTAGTGATTACTAGTGTGATCCTATTTATGCCTAAGCTCTATTTGAGGTGTGTTGATGGAGTATGCTAAGATACTCAAGCCATATTTTGAGTGGGGCTTGAGACTATTTGAGTGGGGCTTGAGACTTTATATTCTAGATTTATAAGTGAGTTGTGAATGAGAGGAATAGTCTAATGCTAAGTAATAATAATAAACATAAAATAGGAGAAGTAAGAGATGGTGAAAATAAGTAAAAATAAAGAAACAAACTAAGAAAGAAAGAAAAACAAATTAAAACTAAAAAAACCAAGAAGATAACCATTGTCATGCGAGATTATTGGTAGGTTCCTTGGACGTTCAGATGTGAAGTCCTTGGGTCGATGCCTTAGTTCTCATGGGGTGGGACCTTGGTCAAAAGAAAAGTGGTGGCAGAGGGGAGTTCAGATGTGAAGTCCTTGGGTCGATGCCTTAGTTCTCATGGGGTGGGACCTTGGTCAAAAGAAAAGTGGTGGCAGAGGGGAGTTTTGCTTAAAATAAAAATAAGAAGAACAAGAGAAATAAAAAATTAAAATTTCTAATCACGTAGCAATCTCAATTTTGTGAGATTAGGATATGTAATTTTGAGATTAGAGACTTAAGTCATAATTGTAGACATATTCTTGAGTACCGTTTAAGTATAGAGAGTGAATTTTGAGATTAGAGACTTAAGTCATAATTGTAGACATATTCTTGAGTACCGTTTAAGTATAGAGTGAATTAGTATTGGTTTCTAAGTTGGGTTAATTTTTTAGTGTTTAAGTTTTTTAGGATGCTTATATGGAGTTGTGGGTCAGTTATGGCTATTGAGTGAACGAGTAATTTTAATGCAATATTTATTTTTAATTTTAAACTGTTAGTTTCATTGCAATAGTTTGTTATTGGGAGTTGTGTTTTAGATTTTATGAAGATGATCGGGAGAGGAGATGTAGAGTAGATGGTTTGAGATGAAGATGCTTGCACAAGGATGCTTTGCATTTAAGTGTAGAGAGAATGATGATTGTCAAATTTTAGCTCTATTTTATCACAATTTCAAGGGAAGAAAGAGGTAATACGGAGAAATTACGAGTTTAAGACAACACCATTTTGGAGCAGAGTTAGATATGTTAGAATAGTGCAAGGAGATAGTCAATCTTAGCTAAGGTTTTAGGCCATGCCGAATTCAATGGAAGTGTCTATAATGCATTTTGAGGCTTACAAGAAAAGTTATTAGTAGTATTAAAGATAAACACATTTTTAATCAAAGGTAATTGGTTTTAGGAGGGGAGATAATGATTGATTAGAGCAATTATAGATGGATTAGTATTGAGAAATAAGAGATTAGGAGTCTAAAGTACTAAAACAACACATTCTTGGGTTGTATTACATTCAAATCAATATTTTGTTGAGGTATTCCTCTTTTGATTATGAAAAATAAAGTAGTAATTAGTGAAAATTAAGATTTTAATTAAGAGATTAAGAGGATACTTAATCTTCAAGATGGATTATAATAAGAATAAAAGAATTAATATATTACATTATAATTTAATTAAGGGATATTGTAATTAAGTTTCTTAGTTACAATACCCCTTAATTAAGATTAAGGGGTATTGTAATTAAGTTTCGTAGTTACAAACGAGTGATCAATGAAGGAACCATATGATTAATTAATGTTGCATAATATTTGACTCAAAGTAAAGTTAATTTAAGTTAATAAATTATTAAAACATTTGAATTCCCACCTGTAAATAGAGGCAACGTATCAAATACATCCCGTGAGCTCACACCTGTCTCTTTGGTACATGATAACAAAGGCTGCACAGCATCTTCCATAAAAACAACATCTCGACTAATCAAGATACGCTTTGACTGCGGATGATACAATCTGTAACCCTTGCTCTCAGCACTGTAACCAACAAAAATGTATTTGACAGTCTTATCATCCAATTTTCTGCGTTGTTGCATAGGCACTAAAGCATAGGCCAAGCAACCAAAGACACGCAAGTGACCAATAGAAGGCTTCCTGCCATGCCAAGCTTCGTATGGAGTAATAGACTGCAAGGCCTTAGTGGGACACCTGTTGAGTACATATGCAGCACACATGACAGCCTCAAGCCAAAATGCATGTGGCAAAGCTTGGCTCTTGACCATACATCATGCCATCTCCATAAGTGACCTGTTTTTTCTCTCAGCAACACCATTTTGCTGAGGGGTATACGGCACTGTACATTGGTGTTTTATCCCACGACTAGCCAGAAATGCATCAAACTCTTTAGACATGTACTCCCCCCCTCGATCAGAACGGAGGGTGCCCACATTACAATTGGATACATTTTCAACCATAAGCAAAAACTGTTTGAAGCACAAAAACACTTTGGACTTTGCCTTCAGTGGATATACCCATGCATGCCTTGAGTAATCATCAATGAAAGTCACGAAGTACAAGTGTTTACCAAATGACGGAGTTTGCATAAGCCCACATACATCACTATGTACAAGTTGCAATTTGCGAGTGGCCCGCACAGAACCATCCTTTGGAAACGTAAAACGCTACATTTTGCCCAAAATACAGCCTTCACAAACATGTTTCAATGGTGCCTCAAGAGGGGGCAATGAAGCAACCATATCAAATTTCTGCAAACGCAGCAAACTAGAAAAGTTTAGATGACCAAAACGAGCATGCCATAGTTTTGCATCTGAAACTGCCTTTTCATCAGAAACTGCATTTGCTGAATCTTCCACACACTTTTCATAAGAATTGAGCCTATACAGCCCACGAAACAAGGTGCCAGATACAATAATCGTATCACCAGAAGTCAAATCATGAACAATACATCTGTCATCCACAAATTTGACTACAAGTCCAAGTCGAGCAAGTGCAAAGACAGACAATAGATTCTTCTTTATCCCTGGCACATACAAAAGCATGTGAAAGTGTGAAAGCTCTGCCATTTGCAGCAGTAAGCATAATTTTACCAATGCCCTTCACTGGGTAAGAAGCATTATTTGCACATGTAATGAAGCAAAGACTGAACAGAAAACAACTCGTGCTATGTAGCACGGTCCACAATAGAATACGTATGCCTGTTTTGCAGAAAACTGCACTGTCAAAATTTCTGCATAAAATGAACGAAAACACCTGTGCAGAACTTGAAATGCAAAAACGGAGCCCGAAATGACCTCAGATGCAATTTCTGAGAACGCCAACCCCTATGGGCTTATCTGCATAGTATAGAGACCTGCAACAAGCGCTCGTGAAAGCTCACCTCAATCGGAGAACGTGAGTCGGAGGGTGCCGACGGCGTAGCCCTGGGAGCCAATGCCTGCTCTAATACCAATTGTTGGAATTAGGGTTGCAAAAAAGCACACAAAGCTTGGAGAAGAAGAAGAAGCAAGAATGCACACAACACAAAGTGTATTAGATTGTGTCTATGTACAAAAGATAAGTTAGCCCTAGAATGATGGGCGTATATACAAGCCGAGGGAAAAAACCTCCTAAAGAGGGAAAAAGTGACCCGGCGGTCCTAAGTGTGTTCACACACATCACTACCTATATATATGGCAACATGAGTGTATAATATCTTTCTTTTCTCCATCACTCTACGAGTTCTTGTTAGGTAGTCCTTACTTGATAAGGTCCATTGGACTGGGTAAAGCACACTCAAGTCATCATGTCAGTGTGGGGTTTCTCCTACTAGGGAGGACTGAAGGAGTTCTATCCCATAGCGCCTAAAGTAAGTTCTTCAATGCCAGCATAATTAGGACATTACTGAGAGCATGTAATGAGTGACAAGACAATGAGGATTAGAGCATTAAGGTGGATTAAATATCATAATCACAAAAATGATGATAATGTAAAGCATAACATATATGTAGAACAAGATTAATGAGACTTTAGATGGAGAGCTCAAAATCCCACGAGGAGTTGTTCATCATTAGGAAGCCTCTTAAATAGGCAAGTACAAGGATAGAAGAAGCCAAATCAGCTCCTAAACTATCTCCACACATTCCTCCATTATTCTCTCCACTATTCCCTCTCCTCGATTGTAGTTCACCTAGATTCAAGGTATCTACCATCAAGTTGCATGTGTAGAGATTCCTTGGTAACTCTTTCTAGTTCTACTAAAAGTTATTACATAGGTGTTCAACTTTTGACTAAAATATTATTTACTCAATATCCCTCATTCCCAAATACATCAATTTGGGAATAAGGTATTAAAAATTAAATAAAAGGTTATTACATAGGCGTTCAACCTTTGACAAATTAACTAAAAGGTTATTTGTTCAATATCCCTCATTCCCAAATACATCAATTTGTCCCAGTGTTAGTTCCTATAATTGAGAGCCAACTATGGGAATTTTTAAATTTTTGGGGTCATATACAAGTTGCGTCAAAAATGATTGCAATGGCCTAAAATAGATATCTCGCAAGTTTGTGCAGGCACTTTTCCCAAAAAAATGATTTAAAATTTTTTAGGTGGTTAGATAGAAACTATTTCTTTTCCTTTTTAATTTTTTTACTTTTCATAATTCGAGTTTTGTTTTCATTTTTTATGGCTGCTTTCAAACGTTGAGTCTAGGCTGTTTGACTGCTTCTAGGATACGGAGCCCGTCTCCTAAGATTTCTCCATGTTTAGTGAGAGGACAACTACATGCATTTACTATGTTACTCAACCCAAGGGACACGCATCATAACTAGTGGACCAAATTCAATGGGATTAGTCGTTGGATTAAGCCTAATGGCAAAAACCAAGTTTATGTCTAATCTGAATGTCGACACCCTAGAAGTTGCACCAATTATGGGTGTCCCTAATGACCATTTAGGTGGGCCAAAGCAAAAAATTAGGTCATATGCCTCCTCGACTACTTACACTAGTGTAAACCTTATACTCGTTTTTGATACCCTTAATTAAGTTCTCATGTGGCGCATCTTTCATATACAAGTGATGATCGCACATGTAAAATAATACATTATTGTTTAATGTGAATTCGGCTTTCTGATGTCCATGGTTAAAAGAGGTGAAAATGATGGAGTGGCTAGCATCGACCGACAACTAAGGGGTCTCTAGCACAAAGCAAAGAGAAAAGGGGCGGCCTTGTTCCCTTGCCCGTTGTTGCCGACGATGAAGAAAGAAGAAGAGAGCTGGGGCTCTTATCCTCTAGCCTCCCCAGCGTAGGAAAAGCAAAGACATGAGGCTTTTGCACCTAGCACAAAGCAAAGAGAAAAGGGGCGGCCTTGTTCCCTTGCCCGTTGCCGACGATGAAGAAAGAAGAAGAGAGCTGGGGCTCTTATCCTCTAGCCTCCCCAGCGTAGGAAAAGCAAAGACATGAGGCTTTTGCACCTAGCTGCTTGTAGATCAAAGAAAGAAAGAAAAAAGGGCCTTGCCTCAGTTTGTACCTACTAACAATGAAGGAGCAGCTGCCCTTGTGGCTTACACCCGACAACGAAGGTAAGAGAAATAGGCTGCACCACACCAATGTGTAGAAAATAGAAAGAACACAAAAATGCCTTGGTGCCTTGGTCGTCTTTATGCTAGCACGAGTAGGGACAAAGGATGGTGCCTACATACAGAAGAGGAGGGGCTTACCTTGGCTACCTACATAAAAGAGAGATGACGAGGCTTTGTGCCTATGCAGAAAAAAGGAGGACCAGAGCTTGCACCCTTGGTAGGTAGCCAAAGCAAGAGGAAAAAGGAGAAAGTGCTTGGCCCTTGGCAGCCTACACATGCCTGATCAAGAAGAAAGGAGAGAAAAGGAGGGTCGCATGCCACTTGCTGAGTGCAAAGAAGAAGTGAATCATCTTCTGCAGGAGTTCATGGACTTCACTTCTCATTGTGCTTTCAAGTTCATCTTTGGATTACAAAATTTTAATGAAAGAAATGTTATTGTAGTTATCATTGCTGCAGAGAAGGGAGGGGCAACACATGTGGACATTGCCTAATTGAGCTGCTAATCACTTGCTAGACCAGCCTTAGGGGCTCTGATACCAAGTAGAATTTTAGCATTATTGCGGAGGCTCATAACAAGTAATAAACTTCACGATTAAATAATAAGAAAATCACTCAAATAATGAAAGGGTAATCAAGACACCAATCACATGATTACATTAATCAAGCTCTAAAATGAGCAAAGGATTACATGATTTTATTGCTGTAAAATGACTAAAGGATTACGTGATTTTATAGCTTGCAAGGAGCCCTCGTCCACAAGATACATGCACCCTTGTGCCATTCATGTGTCAATAAATGCCCACACTCCATGTGCTTTCTGTGTGTTACCTTTTTGACAATTGACTTTACCTTTTGCAATAGCCATACAAATTAACCTTTGAGTTAGGACCCTTAGTGTTTCATTTCTAATGTGCATGATCTCCCCCTTGCTCTACTCATGTTGTATCCTCACACATTGTTATTTCACAACTTCCAGCTTATGGTCTATTGACCCACACTTGCATGGATTTAAGTCTATATAAGCCATGTCCAGCCGGCCACATATGGCCAACCTCTAGTGTCTAAATTGGGAATTGTTAGGTGCTTAAGTACTCAACATAATGACACTCCTCATACACGGGGGCCTCACAAAAATAAAGCAATCCATCACTTGCACAGTGAGATGATGACGAGGGGGGAGTATTGATTTCCAATAGCTTTAGCTCTGATAACATTCCACAAGGTGTGTATCTTCCGAAAGAATTTCCTTCTAGTTAAGATTATATTCATGTACAAGCTTGATAAGAGTATGAATTGTGAGGATAAGCAATGAGCAAGTGTTGAGTGGTTTCAAAGTGGAGGTTATATCTATTGCAAATGCTATCAAATATCCCTAGATTGAGTTCTCTTTCACGAGTCTAGACTGCTTGATGTTACATAATGAATCAAAGAAGAAAGCTGTAATATGCCTGCTCCTCTAAATCATTTGAAATTTGAAGAACCAACAGTTTGGAATCTACAAGAATGTGGCACCTTTTATTAATTTTGATATGAAGCACTATATTATTAGGAGAGGGGCACGAATGGGAAGGATTATTAGGAAAGGGGGCAAGGATGGGAAGGATTTTCCTTTGGTTAATCCATTTGATATACAACTCACCCATATTTGCTCGGCTTGGACTCAATTTTTTCGTGATTTGCACTTCAGTGTAAAATTACCATTAAAAAAATGATATTGGTGCTCTTTATTTAGCAATTCCATACTAGGATGTGGGCTCATAGTCATCGATTCTCTCTCTCTCTCTCTCTCTCTCTCTCTCTCTTACACACACACACACACACATTGTTCTCCTTCCCTCTTGACATGGACCCACCTGGGTTCAAGTCTCTCGATCTATTGGTCTCTCTAGATCAATAAAGTTGAAGTTAAGGGGCTCTTTTTCTCTCTCTTGCCAACTAGGGTGTGGGGCCTGGCCTTAATCGATTCTCTCTCTTGCCAACTAGGGTGTGGGGCCTGGTCTTAATCGATTCTCTTTCATTGTTCTTCTCTCTTTCCCCCTTTTCCCTCTCCTCTCTCTCTCTCTCTCTCTCTCTCTCTCTCTCCCGTTCCCTTTCCCTCAGGCTTTCTTGTGGAAAGATTTTTTATGTGAGTGAAATCTTGTAGAGAAGTGAAAAGTTGGAGCCATGACTATCCTGCCAAAGGAGACCATCCAGATCATCGCTCAGACCATCGGCATCAACAACCTGCCAGATGAGGTCGCAGCAGCCCTTGCTCCTGATGTCGAGTACCGCATGCGCGAGATCATGCAGGTGTATCCCTCAAAAGTCTGCCTTCCCTGTTTTGTATGGATGCTTCCATGCGTGTATGTATGAACGACGCCAAGTTTTTTCGCCGGATTTGATTTTGTCACCTCCCCAATCACCTAATAAGAGGTCTCCTTTGTATTTATATTTGTATGCAAGTGTTTAACCCTAATCAATCCATCTTAATCATGTCTCCAGGAGGCTATTAAGTGCATGCTGCATTCCAAACGAACAATCCTGACAATGGATGACGTCAACATTGCATTCCAGCTCCGGAACATCGAGGTAATTTCTCCCCATGTGCCACAGTTTCAACCAAAATGTCTCATTTTGTGATTAAAAAAAGAACTTTTGCAGCTAGTGGCTATAATACCATTTGATGTCTCTATTTTTAAAGCCCAGCCACTGTACGGATTTGCGTCAGGAGGGTCCTTGCAGTTCAAGAGAGCCTTAGGTCACACTGATCCGTCATTCGTAGATGACAGGAGCATTGAAGCTAAAGAGGTACATCCTTACCTTCACATGATCACATTTTTTCAAACTACAGTCATTGTCTTTTTTGTAATGGTTTAAGCACAGAAATATCATGTGTTATGACATGAAATCAAGGTAGCCTTTTCGCTCCATATGTATGGAGACTTTCAGTATTTGAATTTTTGGAAAGCGTTTACGCTTACGCATCAGAAATGAGTTGAAATGCCATGTCAGCAGGCTGTACAATCGGCACATAATGGTATGGACTGTACGACCACACCACGACAGAATGTGGGCGGAACTTAAGGATAGATGCCTTTGCATAATTTTCAGATGGGCATTAAACTTTCAAGTTTTTTCTTTATGCTGGTTTTAGTGCTTCTGATGAGCACATGTGTACAAACATTGTACTTGCTTATTATTTGTGGAAAAACAATTCATAGTTTGGTGAAACGAATCTCTCTGTTGTGCAAGTGTGTTAGCAACAGTTTTTCTATTCAAGTTTTTGAACTCTTGTTACGGACCAAAAGTTGACAATCTCGAAGCTTTCTCGGGCCCTGCTGGCTAGCTCATATGTGGTAGGCCCTAATTTCTGAGGAGTGCTGAGGTTGAGCAGCCCACCAGGCACAGATTTGAGGGCACACTGGCAGAAACAGCAAGAGACCAGGCAGCAATAGTAGTATACACAGGGGATGTAGTGTATACACGCATTGTTTGGGCCTTCCATCTGGTGGCACGTGGTGGCCAAGGTTGTATTTAACGTATCCATCTAGCAATTTGTGCAGCCGATCAATTGCCAAGGCCTGCAATGGCTATATAACTTCCTAATCTTTAATTCCATCCTCCGCTTCCATGGTGCATTATGGAATTCCTTTTCCACCAGAAGCATTGGTCAGCAATTTCCCATGTCAGCCATCAAAACTCCTTCTTTTGGACCTTATGGTTGTCGCATTCAACCATCTGTTGTACAAGGATTTCAGAAGTAAATTATGTTCTATTCTCCTGTGGATTTGAGCATAATCTGTGCTGTGGATTTGAGCATAATTTGTGCATGGTAAGGTTAATTTTGTGTGCTGCTTGAATGTTAACACTGCATAATTCATTTCTTACAGGGTATTGTAGCAGCTTTGAACACTCTGGGTTCTGCTTTACCGGTTGTTTCAGGCACCACCACTTTCTGTTTCTGAATGGATGTCTGCAGGACCCATCCCTTTCACCTTAAGGGAGCTATTGCAGGTCACTAACAGAGGAGATCAAGAGTTTTAGGATGGGAATGGACAGAAAATCCAGCCTTTGTTTAAGCCTGAAAACAAGGAAAAGAAAAACATGGTATGGATGTGAGTTGTGACTACTGCAAAAGATGATGTTTAGACACTGATGCCGTGGAAGCTTAGATATGAAGGTTTTGTTTGCGAGGCTGCTCCATCAAATTTTTGGGCATTGCAAAGCTGAATCACATCTCTAGCAAGGCTTTGGTGTGTGATGTCTGGCATTTTAAGTGTCACTAATTTTAAGGAGAAGCATTGTGGTGAGTTTGTTACATGAGGCGTAGCAGAAGCTTCTTTAGTTGTGATTAAGGCGTGTATTAACTTGTTGATTTGGAGAGAGAGAGAGAGACGTGTGAAAATGGCATTTTTCCCAGCCCTAAAAAGGGAATTTTTCTGGGTTGTATTGGATTTATTTGTTTTTATTGGGTCTTGCTGCTGGCCGACAGCCCCTTTACTGGGCCGACCAGCAGCACACCACCACTATATATAGCATAGCCTCATCATTCAGCATCAGTACCACACACAAAGGCATGAAACGGCTGTTTTTGAGGGCCGAAACGCGTTTCAGGGTAGGTGGGGGACTGAAACGTGTTTCAGTAAGCCTGAAACGTTTCAGCTAACAGGAGAACGTTTCAGCTTGCCATTTCCCACAACACCACACGTTTCGGAGATCTTTGCACCCAAATCAACATGAACTAGCAAGAAAATGTCACACTACACTGATATCCATTTTCTTCCCCTTTTATTCTTATAAACCATAAAATTCATGTCATATTGGGATCACATGTGTGTACAAACAATCATGATTTTTCAACCCCTCCTCTCCCTTAGCCTTCCTTGCTGATGTGGCGTTTCCATTTCCATTTTGGCTCTCCTTGAAATTTCCATTTTCGTATCTGTTTCCATTTCCGTATCCATTTCCCCATTTCCCTCAACTATGGTACCACATCATTGACCACATCAGGTACCACATCATCGTCTGCATGCTGCTGCCGGCGCCTGCACCACATCAGAGCTTCATCTTTGCCATTCAGCAGCACTTCTTCTTTTGCAGCACACCTTGGGACAGCAGCCCTCTTTGCTACAGTAGAGCACATCAGTGTTTTACATGAGCTCACACCTTAGGACAGCAGGCCACCCTTTGCTACAGTAGAGCACATCAGCGTTTTACATCAGCTCACACCTTGGGACATCAGCCCACTCTCTGCTACAGAACAGCACATCAGCGTTTTGTCATCAGTTCATATCTTGGGACAGCAGCCCACTCTCTGCTACAACACATTTACGTTTGAGAACAGCCCTCTCTGCTCACCATCCCACATCATCGGGACGGCAACCCTCTCTGCTCCTCACCACCACTCAGGTATTGCAGCACCCTTGTCACCAGAGCTTGCACCACTACACCACTTGGGACGGCAGCCCTCTCTGCTCCTCATCACCACTCAGGTATTGTAGCACCCTCTTCACCAAAGCGTGCACCACTCGGGATGGCAGCCCTCTCTGCTCTTCATCACCCTTCAGGTACCGCAGCATCCTCATCACTAGAGTCTGCATCACTTCACCTTCCGCTGCCCACTACCACCTCGGAGTGCCTCTGCATCCACCGATGCAAGCCTTCGACACCGACCACCTCACGGAGTGCCTTTGCCTCACATTGACACGAGCCTTCGTCATCGACTGTGCTTTAGCTCCGACATCGTCTTTGCTTCTGCACCAATCTTCTACTCAGAGTCTCCTCACATCAGAGGGCTCTTGCACATGTTTTCACTCACCATATATATACACTCACTCACCCATTTCATGCTGTGTTGTTTTGCTCTGATCTCTTGTCCTTTTGCCCTCACATGGTATCAGAGCTATCGTGATTCGTGAGCAAAGGGATTGAAGACCTTGAGGGCACATAGTTTGGATCGTCTATCCGCACTCCCGGAGGACCAATTTTTCTCACCAGAAGTTGATTCTCTGAACTCTGATTTGGACCACACATGGAATGTAGCATGCGTTGAGCTAGGACCATGTGAAACAATGGGGCCTTTTCTTTAAACCCGAGTTTAGTGAGTTTAGCAATCCTTTAAAACAACATACATGAAACTGAAAATAGATGTAGCAGAGTTGACACTAGATGGGGTCCCGAATTACCCAGCAGAAGTATTTGCTTTATTTCTTCTTCTTGAGAAATGTAACAAGCTGAACTGTGTCCACAAGATTGAGCGGTCAAACTGACTGACTGACTGCCAAATGCAAGGACAAAGCGACCAAATGCTGGGTAGAACTGTGCATAAACTTTAGGCGTCTGTGAAGCTATCTTCGAGAGTAATACACCGGCCCGAGGACTGAGGGAAGGTGTGTTGCAAACTCCTGAAGAGACTGAGCTTCTATGCCTTGGGCTAAGAGCACAAGTAGGCTGAAAGAATGCATAGGCACAGGCCTAAGCATACATGCTTTAATGCTGAAGATAATCTCTGGATTCTCTGACTGATTTTGGGATTGAATTTGCTCTTGCCTTTTTATATGCCGTGGGGGTGCTGGTCGACTGCCTGTAGAGGCTGTCGACTTGCATCTTTAAACTTGGTATAAAATTAGCGAAGACGTCGTCCAGAACCATGCTTCCAGCAATGTAGAAGGATCTGCTCAGGCTCTATCGCTTCTGCTTCATCAACCATTTTTGGCTGCTGCTCTTCTAGAACATTTTGCAATGAAGGTCCAATATAAGGCTTTAACCAAGAGATGTGAAAGACATTGTGCATCGTCCAACTGACTGGCAATCTGAATTGCATGGTGATGTCGCTTATCTTCTTTATGATGGAAAAAGGACCAAAACTTCTGAATGACAACTTTGGACAGCGCTTGCCCACTTGCTTGAGTCTTTGCTTCATGATCCTTAAATAAACCCATTCAACTTCTTTGAAATTGATGTCTCTCCGTGACTTGTTTCCCTGTTTGGTGTAAGCCTCTTGAGCTTTGGTAAGACGCTCTTTGATGGACTCAATGATGGCTGAAAAAGTTTGTCGTCTTGTTGGCTTCCAAGGAAGGAGAGATCATCCTCGTGAAAAGAGATGAAAATCTTCGAGCAAAGGCTGTCTCGTACGGAGTTCTGCCAACACTGGATGAGTGTGTCATTGAGAATCGCCTGTACCAACGAGAGATGAAGCTTCCACTTCGACTGCTGATCATGGCAGTATGCTTTAAGCACATCGAAAGCCAACTGATTGTAAATCTCGGTTTGGCCATCAGTCTGGGATGGAATGCACTGGACAATTGCAATTTGGTATCGAAGTTGTTGAACAGAGCTCACCAGAAGTGAGATGTAAACTTTGGGTCCTGATGTGAAGTAATGGTCCATGGCAAACCACAAACTGGGTACCAATGTCGGAGAAAGAGTCGGGCTATATCTTCTGATGTGGCCGTCTGTTTGCATGGTATGAGTATACAAAATTTATTGAACTTGTCGACTAACGTCATACACTGAGTATTTCGAGATCCAGTAGGTGCGGGAAGGGGTCCAACTGTCACTAGCCAGACATGGTGTGTCTGTGTGGCATATGGAGCCTGTGACCGCTCCCTACAGGAGGCCTACAGATCGGAAGACAATATACACATATTTAGAACACTTAATTTAACTGTTATTAAACAATGGAAACAACATCAGCAACACAAATACTGGAAATACTGAAAATACAAATGACACCAGCACTAGGGCCGGAAAGGGCCGCCCCCCCCCCCCCCCCCCCCCTCAATACTTTTTGTATTTCTTGGAGTATTTATATTTGTAGAAGTGTCACGGGCCTGACAGGCCAGGTTTTTCCACAAGGGAGTGAAAACAACCAAATAAAATTGTTCGGACTGGTTTTCAGAGATCGGTTGCAGATCCCAACCTGTATCTCTTTCGGGAACGCGACATGGTTATGATTATCATCCTTTATGTGGATGATCTAATTCTCACCGGCGGTCATGTGGAGCACATTGGCGTGACGAAGGCTGCCTTGTCAAAGGAGTTTGAGATGACCGACCTAGACTTACTCCACTTCTTTTTGGGATTGGAGATCTGGCAGACCCAGAGGGGGTTTTTTGTCTCTCAGCAGCGGTATGTTCATGAGTTGCCTGAGGCCTTTGGGATGGAGAACTGCAAGCCTATTACTGCGCCGATGGACCCAAATACAAAGTTAGTTGTTAATGATCCTTGTGAGCCAGTTGATGCCTCGCAATATCGGAAGTTGGTTGGTTCATTGATCTGGTTGTTGAACACCAGATTGGACTTGAGCTTCTCCGCGGGGCTGCTGAGCTCTTTTATGCAGACGCCATTGAAGTCTCATTAAGGACACAGGATTGCGGATCTTGTGGTATCTGCAGAGTACGAAGGATCTAGGACGCTTCTACATAGGAGGGGATGGAGTCCGACTCCAAGGTTGGAGTGACTAAGATTGGGGAGGAGATCCAGACACGAGGAGATCTACTTTAGGTTACAGTTTTACCCTCGGTTGAGGAGCAGTTTCTTGGAGCAGTAAGAGGCAGCCAACTATTGCCCTATCTTCGACAGAGGCAGAGTACCGGGCTGCTTGTGGTGCTGCTTGCGAGGTTGTGTGGCTGCGGAGGCTGCTAGGCGAGATTGGGTTTCCACATAAGGAGCCCCCAGTCATCCAGTGTGATAACCAAAGTTGTATAGCTATTGCTCGGAACCCGGTCTTCCATGCCCGGACCAAGCACATAGAGGTACAGTATCACTTTGTACGTGAGAAGATCTTGGCTGGTGACATCTTGCTACTTTATTGTTCCACGGAGGACAATGCGGCGGACCTCTTCACGAAGTCTCTACCTCAAGCTACGCCCAGGCGGCACTTTAGCTCCCTAGGGTTGATTTCACAATCAGGAGCGAAGAGGGAGTGTTAGAAGTCATCTCCTGTCTTTATCAGACACCAGGGCCTCTGCTAGATACCCGTAACGCCGCTACGGGCCCTACCACAGGAGGGGACGGCCTCTGGCTCACCACCCAGCCATAGAGGAAGAATGAGGATTGCCCCTCATCCCCCAGGCTATATAGTGTGTGGCTTGCCGTCCACACTAGCCTGGCCGTCCATGACTCCGCATGGGCGTCCTCTCCCACTGAACCCCGGATGGCCACGTCCTTGGCCATCCGGTCTGTCGTCGGTCACAGGCGTTACAGCCTACGTGACATTACTCCCCCCTTAAGAAGAGTTTTCGTCCTCGAAAACAAACTGGGGAAACCTCTTGGAAATTGCACTACGGCGTTCCCAGGTAGCCACCTCCTCATCCCTATCTATCCGTTTAACAAGTACCTCCTGGTACACTTTATGTCGGGTTTGTCTGTCACGATACTCTAGAATCTTTTCAGGTTCATATGGTATCTTTGGTGGCTCTATCAAGTCCACCAAAATCTCTTGAGAAACTGCGTTCTCTAACCTGTGAACTGATTTCTTCAGTTTACTGACATGGAAGACAGGATGGACTTGAGAACTCTCCGGTAACTCAAGTTTATATGCTACGTCCCCAATCTTCTTAAGGATTTTAAAAGGACCACAATATCTCGGAGAAAGTTTATATCACTTTCCCGTTTTCATGGTTTCTGACTGCGCAGGAACCTTGAGGAATACAAAGTCACCTTCTGCAAAGGTCACCTTTCTACGTTTTTTATCCGCATAAGTTTTAGCGCGATCCTGAGCGCTACGAATGCTCTCACGTGCGGCTCTGAGCATATCATTCATATCTTCAAGGAAATCCTTGACAGATTGAATTTTCTTCTTTTTCTAGGCCTACAGCCATCGGAGATCTCGGCTGGAATCCATACGTTAACATGAATGGTGTAAATCTAGTCGCTGAGTGTTTGGAGCCCTTATAGGCAAACTCCAATAAGGGCAAGTACTCTGCCCAATTAGATTGCTTCTTACTAACATAAGAACGCAACATATCCTCTAGAATTTGGTTAACTCTTTCAGTTTGACCATCAGACTCCGGATGATCTGCCGTACTCATACTCAGAGTAGTATCCAACTTTTTGAAGACTTCCCTCCAAAAATGACTGTTGAACTTTCTATCTGGATCCGACACTATATCTGTGGGCAGGCCATATAGCTTGTAGAGATGTTCAATAAAGAGTTTTGCCAACTCTGGCATTTTAACAGTTTTCTTCGTGGCGATAAACTTTGCCATTTTAGTTAACCTGTCCACTACCACCCACCCACACCGAGTCATTCCCTCGACTCGGCTTGGGTAACCTGCAGAAGCTACTTCTCAGGCTTTGGCTAGCAGCCCCTTTCCTCTTGGACCTAGGAAGATTTTCGTCTTTCAGTTTCAGGTGGGCTTTGATCGAGTGGTGGAGGATCAGCGCCTTACCCTGGTCTCACTACGGTTCCCTGCTCTTCCTCGGTCCTATTGGAAGGGGCATCCTTTGGCCAGGTTCTAGAGGTACCAATCCTCCCGAGCTCTCCCGCCTCAGTTTTCGCGGCCGTTACCGCCACTCTTGATGGTGTACCCCGGGTCCTTGTGCTTGTTCCTGATCCATCGATTATTGATGATCATGTTATGCTTCAGAGACCTGACGGATCTCATTTCCGCCAGAGGATGGAGATTGCAGGCAGACCTGACCAGTGTTGGATTTGCTAGAGATTGTCCCAGATCGAGGGGCCATGCCAGGAGGCGACGTGGTCTTGCCCATCAGAGGCCTTCTGCAGATGCCGAAACTTCAGTTGCTCCTTTGCCACATCAGACCACACAGCGTTGGGTTGTGGTTAGGGATGGCAAGCACCCTCGGACCCCCGTACCTGCCCCTTCACCCACACTCCCTGTAGAGCACCCTAACCCCTATGCAGCTCTTGCCTCATAGGATGTTGATCCTTTTTTGGAGGATGAGGCCTTGCAGGCACATGATCTGGATCCCTCACAGGAGGATGCTGCATTACAGTTACAGGATGATTGCACCCTTGAGGATGATGTTGCACATTCGCATTGTCATGGTACCTCTCCAGTTCTGAGGACTAGCCTTGGCTTTTCCCTAGTAAGGTTTACATCGTCAGATTTTCCCTCCCTTACCTATGCGAGACGTACTTCCGCCTCTAAAGGGGGTCCTTCGTCGACCACGAGATCTGGTCGTTCCTACTCTGAGTCTTTATGAGGATTATCTCTTGGAACTTCAGGGTCTTGGGGGTTTTTTCCCGCGTCGACGGAAACAAATTGTAAAAACCCAGCTTCATTGTGCAGTCACAGGTGGACCTATGGATATATTGCTCTTGCAAGAGCATAAACTGGATGCTAGTCAGTGTGAGAGATCAGGCAAGCTTCTCTTGGGACACACCTTTTGGTCACCGGCCCTTGGTACCAAGGGTGGTGTTTGTATCTCTGTTTCATCTTTGATCTTGCCTTGCATCATTGGACATGGTGTCATTTTGCTTGCGAGAGCGCAGTGGATCCTTCTTATGCAAGGTACTACACGCATTGGTATTCTCCACCTCTATGCTCCTAACCATAGAGGTGAGAGGATTGCCTTTTGGAAATCTCTCTCTACATTGATGCCTCTTGCCGACCATGGATTTTAACATGGTTGAGATGCCAACAGATAAAAGAGGTGGACATGAGGGCTTGGTGCATCCTCTTGAAAGAGCGTCTTGGGAGAGGTTTATACACTCTATTCATGGTAGAGATTGTTGGCATGAGGATGACATTTTGAGGAGTCCATCCACTCTTCTTTATTCATGGTTTAACAGGAGAAGAGATGTAGGATGTATCTATGCACGGTTAGACAGATTTTATGTGGATGATTGGGTGCTTGACAGAGGTGGATAGAGGAGAGCGGTTTCAGATTTCTCGCTCAGTACGACAGGGCTGCCCATTAGCCCCTTTATTATATATCATAGTTGCAGAGGCCATGAGCATCTTTCTCCGCTCCACTGCTGGTATTTCAGGATTGAGGTTGCCTCTTCGTAGTCATGAGGAGTTGGTTGACTCTGAGTTAGCTGATGACACAGCCCTGTTTTTGGAGGCTTCACATATATGCTTATGTTCCTTCCGGGTAGCACTAGAGGAGTTCTGTTTGGCAGCAGGGGCACTCATTAATTGGCACAAATCTGTTGGTTTTTGGGTTAGTGATTCACCGAGAGTTGATTGGGGTGCAGAGCTTGGTTTTACTTGGATCAGTGCTAGATATTTGGGATGCCAAGTTGGGATTGATATTTCTCCTGCACAGCAGTTTGCTCCGGTACTTATGAGTATCTGGAAGAAGCTCCTCCATTGGAGCTCTAGGAGATTAGATTTAGCCTCCAGAGCTTTGGTGGCTAATCAGGCTTTGCTTGTCTCAGCTTGGTTTATTGCCTCTTGTTGGTGCTTCTCTCGTGCGTGCATTGGCCAATTGCGGAGATTGATCCAAAATTTTATGTGGTCGGGCTTGGATGGCACCTCAGACACTCGTGCCAGGGTAGCTTGGCTCACAGTTATTCAGCCCAAAAGAGAGGGGGGCTTGAATATTATCGATCCGGATGTTCAATGGGCGTTGCTTTGCAAACTTGTGGTCAGAGGTTTCCTACCAGGCACTGAGCCTTGGAAGGATTTTTTCTTGTCTCAGATTTCGAGATGTACACCTAGGGTCGGGAGAGACTGGATGCCCAACACACGTTTTTTGTTCACAGAGGCTGATATTAGGGTACCATCTTCCCCTCTTATTGCAGCCATTGTCAGAGCATGGAGAAGCATGAGATATTTTTTGCGACAAAGGCTTCCTAGGTCTTTGGACGAGGCTGACCGACAACCTATTATGTGGAACGAGTTTATTAAGGATGAGGCTGGTCGGCCACTTGGTGCATCTCGTTATATGCAATGGTCAGGATGGGAGAGATGCGCATACACAGTTCTTGCTTGGAAGACCTTTAAGAGTCTTTCGGAGGATCGGAGAGTTGCATCCACTCAGCATCTTAGGGGCTCTCGCATTCGTATTGATTAGATTGATGCAGCTATTCCGCATGAGTGGCTTTTTGGGACCTTTCACGAAGACTATTATCTGAGTTGGCTGGGAGTTTTTTTGAGGATAGGCATACCTCTGTAGGTCATTGCTCTGCCAGGCTAGGAGGATACAGATTTCCTCATGTATTCTATCATGCCTGGTGGGAGATTGAGGAGATGTAGTATGGAGGAGATCATACCAAACACTAGGCTTAGTCCAGTGAGGATTGTTCGTCACTCGAGGAAGCACTGGTTCATTGACCCTTCTCCTCAGATAGTGACTCATGGCTCTTGGTGTTTGTGGCTATATGGTGGCAGTCCTATCAGATATCTTTAGTGGGATCCAGGAGAGTGGGAGTGGATTGATGCCTTCGATCCTTTGAAAAGCCTTCCTTTTTTCAGTTTCACTGTTCGGAATGCCAGGCTTCTCCTCACTCGATAGATGCATAGGATCCCTACTCTCAGGCCTCATTGGGAGAGCTATGATATTTCTCCAGTGATACAGCCAGATATTGGCATAGACTTTGGCACTCATACAGAAGGAGCCAGATCTCTCATTTCTTTTGGTTATTCTTACATGGTGGTCTCCCCACCAGTGGAGATCAGTTTTCGGTGTAGCACCTTCCTGTCCTAGATGTGCAGCAGATTTTGAGTCCGTACAACATTGTCTATGGGGGTGCAGCATTGCACTGCAGATTTGGGGTCCTGTAGCCCAACTTATGGGCAAATTGAGTGGCCGAGCCATGCATGTGACTTGGGGGGCAGTTGCTTGGCTCTCCCAGTCCGGTCCGCAACTTTTTTATGAGGGCAGTGGTACAGATTCTGTTTTTTTCATTCGTAGAGGTATTGCCCAGCATGGTTTATTGCAGGACGTTCCTCACTTTGATTATACACCCCCTAGACAGAGGATTGACACTAGTTGGGAGATTATTGCCAGTATTACAGCATGGCAGATCTGGAGAGCTAGATGCACAGAGGCTATTGAGGGTGTCCAGATTTTTGGGTCTCAGTGCATTAGTACTATAAGGGGTGATATCATCCACACTCTTATGGCTACTTGGGCCCGCATTCAGGGGCCCTCTCGTTATGCGCAAGCGAAGCGTGTGATATTTATGCGGGAATGGGACCATGGCATCTTCTTTTCCTCTAGTACTACAGGTCTTACATGGCATCATGATGCTCCTCAGTGGTTGAAATCACCTTACATATTGGGGTGATTCTATTCTCTTCCGGCTTATAGCTGTGATTGTTGTATGTTTTTCTCATACTTAATAGAAGTCTCTTTCTGAAAAAAAAAAAAAACAGTAAGTGGAGGGAACAGCCTGCTGATTCTTTGGTTCCCTCTCTAAAAGTGTTTGCATCATCAGCAGTTTCTGTTAGAAGTCATCTCCTGTCTAGTTTTATACACCAGGGCCTTTGTTGTGGGTGTGCCCGCCCTTATGAGGTGTTTTATCATTTTTCCCCACTCTCCGCATTTTTCCCCTATTTTTCCCTATTTTTTCTATGGCTTGGGAGGCAGCCCATTTGCTGGCCGACTGCTGGAACTGGTCCACGACTCCATGTATGAGGTGGCCGACTGCTGACACTAGTCCACGACTCCATGTATGAGGTGGCCGACTGCTGACAAGCTGGCCGACTGGATGTGTGAGCTGGTCGTGGAGTTTCAGGGCCAGTCGGCTCCCCTACAGCAGGCCGACTGCTGTCGGGGGGCCATATAAATAGGCCCCCAGCCCCCTTGCCAGTTTTGTATCAACCCCGGGATCTTCTTGTGTATATAGAGCAGAATTACACGCTTACATCTCTCTCTCTCTTGTGCTGTATTTTTCTGCATGCGTTTTTTCTCTCGTGTTCCCAAATCTGGTCATCATCTCCGCTGCGTATTCTGACATGGTATCAGAGCCTAGGCTCTTGATAGTTCTTGGGATTTGTGTGGCTGATTGGTGGACTGTTGTGTGGCTGATTGGTGGACTGTTTGGACTGTTTGGGAAGAGGAGAAGCAAGAGGACGGCGGGCTGATTGGCTGGACAGCCACTTGCAGGTATTAGTTCTTCTTTGTTCCCACCCACCCACCCTTTTCAGAGTACATCCCCGCAATGGCAGATCTGTTTGAGATGGCCGAGAGGCATGTGAAGATCCCGACACTCCCCATGTTCCCGGTGGACCGTCAGTTGGACGGGAGCAACTACGGCATATGGAAGGTTATGATGGAATCTGTTCTGGAGTCTTACGACCTTGCTGATTTCGTCGTTGTTGGAGTTCCACGGCCGGAAGTAGAGGAAGGGGAGTTACCGTCGATCCGAAAGGACCGGGAGGCTCAGACACAGATGTGGGATCGTGTCAACGCCAGGGTCCGTTCATTTATCTTTCTCAACTGCACACCGCAGGTAATCAATCATGTAAAGCATATGACGCTGGCCAGAGGTATATGGCAGCATTTGGCCTCTCTTTACAACAGGGTATCGCCCATGAAGAGGATCTCCTTGGAAGTGCAGATGCGGGTTATGAACCCTGCAAAGTCGTCGACGATGTGGGAGCATATTAACAAGCTGCAGGCTCTTCTGCAAGAAGTTCTTCAAGTTGGGAAGGAGATATCGTCAAAGGACATGGCCATAACGTTGCTGTCACATTTGCCCTCTTCGTACTTAGCATTTTACTCGTCTTTGATTACTAGTGGCAGGCTCAGCACCATCACGTGGGAGGAGCTTGTGCCCATGGTCCTGGACCAGGAGGAACGATTCACGAACCCTCCTCAAGGTGGAGGTTTGGAGGCCTTAACTGGCCAACGGTCGAAAGGCCGTAACACGGGCAAAGGGAAGGCTTCGTCGGAGAAGTCTTCTGAGAAGAAGTCCGTTACTGACCGCGAGAAACTAAAGGCAGAGAGGACCTGTAATGATTGTGGCGAGAAAGGCCACTATTGGAGGCAGTGTCCCAAGCGGAAGACCGAGAAGGGTGAAGATTCCTCAGCAGCAATCATGAAGTCTCCGGCTTTTGTGCACTTGGAGGTGGTGGACACTGATGTTTCATTTTCTTCAGCCAGGGAGGAGATTGGAGGATTCTCCGCAACGGATACTCGGGAGTGGATTCTAGATAGTGGTGCTTCCAGGCACATGACTCCTTCCCGTTCCGGTTTCCAGGATCTCTGCAGGCTTTTTCTGGTCATATTCTTACTGGGGATACATCCACTATCCCAATTCACAGTGAGGGCAAGATGGAGATAGTTCCCGATGGTAGAGGGGGGAAGCATTCCTCCCACAGGTGTTGTATGTTCCGGCACTTGGTTTTCATCTGTTGTCAGTGCATCAGGTTTGCAAGACTGGCGTACGGGTGGAGTTTGATGAGCATTTTGTTGCTCTCCGAGACAAAGCAACAGGCCAAGTGGTTTGGGAAGGCGGAGTGGAGAATGGAGTTTACAAGCTTTCAGCACTCTCTCTCCCAGGTCCTCAGGTTTGTGATGAGTGGCAGTCTGGTAATGGCCACTTAAGTGTGGATACGCTGCAGGTACAGGCTTTCCAGGACCAGATGGTGGATAGCTTGCCAGTAGATGGCAGCAGTTGGCAAGAACTCTCTAGGACCGATGTTGGTGGTTCTTGTGTTCGTCAGTCAAAGGAAACTGAACAGGTCACTTATGCTCTGATGTCTCGTCGTATTCGGGACAAAGAACCTCTAGTAGATGAGGATGTTCTTTCCACGGGGACCTTTCGAAAAGCCAAGTAGGTGGCAGGTGATTACTTGCAGAAGGAGGTGGTTTCTCTAGGCTTTGTGGTTCCGGATTCAGAGGGGGTGGTTGACAGGTTTCAGAAGGCCTTGCGTGGTCTTCAGCAGGTTTCCAGGATTTGTTTTTGCACCGTAACAGGTGTTGATCCTTGTGAGCAGTGTGATGCCTTTTTGACTCAGAAGCAGAATGGTTCATTGATCTGGTTGATGGACACTAGATTGGACGGGAGCTTCCTGATGAGGCAGTTGAGCTCATGGTTGCGGATGAATCTTTGGGAGGCAGGATTGCGTTTCCTGTGGTTTCTGCGGCATGCGAAGGATCATGGACTCTTTTACACAGGAGGGGGATTGTTGGATGGAGTCCGACTCCACGGATGGAGTGACTCGGTTTGGGGAGGAGATCCGGACACGAGGAGATCTACTTCAGGCCCAGGAGCAGTTTTATGGAGCAGTAAGAAGCAGTCATCTTTTGCCTTGTCGAGCACAGAGGCAGAGTACCGGGCTGCTTGTGATGCTGCTTGTGAGGTGGTGAGGATGTAGAGGTTGCATTGCAGGTTTGGGCTTCCACTGAAGGAACCCATAGTCATCCAGAGGCACTTTGTTCGTGAACAGATCGTTGCTGACGACATCTTGCTAGAGTTCTGTTCGACGGAAAACAGTACGGTGGACCTCTTCACGAAGTCGCTATCTCAGGATTTGCTCAGGCGGCACCCCAGCTCCCTGTGGTTGGTTTCATAGCCAGGAGCTGAGAGGGGGTGTTAGAAGTCATCTCCTATCTAGTTTCATACACCAGGGCCTTTGTGTAGGGAAGGAGCTGTTAGGGTTAGGGTTTAGAAGGCACTTCAGCAAGAGGCGTGAGAGTCAGAGAGAGAACACGACTGCTCATGTATTGAGTGTTGATAAAATGAAGTACAATAGCCACATAAAAGGATGTGACCTAATAGTGTGTTCACATGGTCCGGCCATAAATAATGCCAGGTGGACCAAATCACTTATAAATCATTATAAGTGAAACTAAGCTAAAACTGGGGGAAAAAACCTCCACTAACTGAAATAAAAAGTGCCCCAGTAACCTACTGATGATCACTAGCACTCCCCTGGGTGCATACACAGCATAAAACCCAACAAACCCCCCTGGAGTGATATGTGATCACTGTACATCATCCACCAAAAGGAAACAAATTCAAAGCAGTGCGGAATGCTTCGAATTTTGGACGTGGTAATGCCTTGGTGAAGATGTTTGCCACATTCTGATCTATAGGGCAGTAGATCAGACTGATATCACCTGCCTGGAGTCTCTCCCGAACAAAATGATAGTGCATCTCAATGTGTTTCGTGCGAGCATGAAACACAGGATTCCTGGCCACGGCAATGGCACTCTGACTATCAGTATAGATAGGTGTAGGCTCCTCCACTGAAATATCCATATCAGTCATAAGACGACGCAGCCAGACACACTCAACGGTAGTAGTGTAAGCTGCTCTGTACTCTGCCTCACAAGACGAAGTGGCCAATGTGGTCTGTTTCTTGCTTAGCCAAGAAATACATGAAGAGCCAAGAAAGAAACAATTTCCACTAGTGGAATGTCTGGTATCAAAATCACCAGCCCAATCTGAATCGCTTGAAGCATATAACTGCATGTCACCCCCCTCAGGATAAAGCAATCCAAGAGACAAGGTACCCTGCAAATATCGAAATACACGCTTCACAGCTTGCCAATGTGACAATTGCGGGCTGTGCATGAATCTGCTCAACTGAGATACGGCATACTGAATATCTGACTGTGTAGTATACAAGTAAATAAGGCCTGAGCATATGTAGTGGCATCAAATAGAATACCGTCATCTTGTAGTGACAGTTTCATCCCAGGCTCCATAGGAGTGCTGATAGGCTTGCAATCCTGAAATTTGCCCAAATGGTAGTGTACGAGCCCCAAATCAGACATGTCAAATGTCTTTTGCAATCTCTCTTTAAAAGCTGCAATTTTGTCATCATTTGATCCCATGAGCAAAAGATCATCTACATAAAGACTGATGACTAGCAGATCTTTCTCTTCTTTCTTTACATACAAAGTGGCTTTTGATGGACTGTTCACAAAGCCTTGAGTGAGTAGGAAAGCATCTATCTTTGCATACCAAGCTCGTGGAGCTTGTTTCAAACCATAAAAGGCCTTTTTCAGCTTGCATACTTTCCCTTCATGACCATGTTCTGCAAAACCTATGGGCTGATGTACATAAACTTCCTCCTCGAGGTCTCCATGTAGGAAAGCAGTCTTGATGTCCAACTGATGAACAACCCAACCACGATGTGCAGCTAATGCAATGACACACCTAAGTGTCGACATACGGGATGTAGGAGCAAATGTCACCTCATAATCAATGCCCTTTTTCTGTGCATAGCCCTTTGCAACTAGACGGGCTTTGTACCTGTCAATGGATCCATCTCCATGTCTTTTCAACTTATAGACCCACTTAGTACCAATGGCTTTCTTGCCTTTGGGCAGATCAACCAAATCCCATGTTTGATTCTTTTGAATAGAATCAAGTTCATCCTGCATGGCTTTGTTCCAATGCACATTGTCTCGTGCATCCACAAATGAATCAGGCTCATCATCATCCTGTAAACTGGCTGCCATAACCAGATTTAAATCCATGATGTGTGCATGCTCATTGGTCCGTGTCTCCCTACGAGTACGACCAGCAAGAGGACCCTCTAGATGGCTGTCCTGTTGTGACATGTGGGAGCTTAAGACCGTAGTAATCACAACCTTAGTCTGGATAAACTGCACTTAATGATGTTTAAGAGACAGACAGATATGTGTCAATGCAATGCAGCTATATTAGATGAATGAATGATGTTACAATGAGATCCAAATGGATCTGTACTGCTGAATATGCTGCCTATATGCTGTAAATGCGGGCTGAACTGCTGTCCACTCTTTCCCTTGTCTCCTGGAAGGAAACGCTGAAGGGAAGCTTTGGGAACAGATGCAGATGCTGAATGCGGATGGGATGATGAAACGCAGGCCTGATGGCTGAATGATGCTGCGTTTGCTGAAGAAGCTGCTGATGGAGATGCGTTTACTGACTACGAATGCTGAGGATGATGCGTTAACTGAATGCTGCTGCTGATGATGTGCTGAAACGCAGGATGATCCAGAGGAGGCTGCGTTTGCTGATTATGGTGCTGAGGCTGATATGCTGAAACGCCAGATGATCCAAAGGATGATGCGCTTCACTCTGATGAGCCTGTTCTGACTGAATGGATGAGGCGCCTGAATATATATGGGTGAGAGGGGCTGGTCGGCCAGATGGGCTGCAGTCGGCCAGTACTCATCTCCCATAAAATACTAATAAAATACCATAAATGGTAGTCGGCTGCCTCATATATGAAGTCATGCTGATTTTGGTGATAAAACACCCTCATGTATGCCTGAATAACTCAAGACTAAATGCTTGATGAACCTGATGATGCTAATGAAGCCATAACGATGCCATGTCACTGTACACCTGACTGGTGTGCACGTGACACCTGTAATGTCCTCAAGTACCATCTAGGTATGTGTCTGACCTGTGGAGCCTGTTGCCCCATATGTGGCTCAACTTCTGGCTTAATTTGCTGCTGAATTTCTGCACCACCTTCATGATTTGCTGGCTGTCCTGCACCCTCATGGGTTGGATCACCAACTGTGGAATGAAACTCCATAGGTAGTAGACCTTCAAACACATCATTTTCAGCCTGATTTACATCATAACCAGCCATGGATATTTCTGATTTTTCATCAAAAATCACATCCCGACTAGTGAATATCTTCTTGGATAGTGGGTCATATAACCGGTAGGTGCTCTCACGGCTACACCCAACAAAAATACATTTTGTGGCTTTATCATCCAACTTGCTCCTCAACTCTTTGGGTATGTGTACATATGCAAGACACCCAAAAGTACGAAAATGTGATACGGAAGGCTTGCGGCCATGCCAAGCCTCAAAAGGAGGAATGGAAACCAATGGCTTTGTGGGACATCGATTCAAAATATGACAAGCACACATAACAGCTTCCACCCAAAAGATATGTGGTAGCTTCTTTGCCTTTAACATACATCTGGCCATCTCCATGAGTGACCGATTCTTCCTTTCTGCAACCCCATTCTGCTATGGAGTATAAGGAGTAGTATACTGATGCTTAATACCTCTATTCTCAAGAAAGGAATTCAACATGTGTGACACATATTCCCCCCCTCGGTTAGAACGGAGAGTTTTAACCTTGCGTCCTGACTCTGTTTCAGCAAGTGCTACAAAGGCCAAAAATGCATCATATACCTGTGATTTCTGTGTCAACGGATAGACCCAGCATATACGAGAGAAGTCATCAATAAATGTAGCAAAATAGAAGCAACCTCCTAATGACTTCGTCTGCATGGGACCACAACGATCACTGTGTATAAGCTGCAACTTTGCAGTTGCTCGTAGAGCCTGATCACGTGGAAAGGAAAACCGATGCATTTTTCCCAAAATACATCCCTCACATATGTGATCTGGAGGCTTCTCCATAAGAGGTAGGTCTGTCAACATGTTATGTCGCTGCATAAGCATAAGACTACCAAAATTTACATGCCCCATGCGAGCATGCCATAACTCCGCATCAACCATAGCTGGAGTAAGAGTGACTGCATTATAAGCAGACTGATCCACTGGCTGAAATGCATCCAACTGATAAAGTCCATGACATAATGTACCACTAAGCATCAAGGTCAAGGCATTAGCTTTGTCTCTGACCATGCATTTGTCATCATCAAAGTTGACTTGCATACCACACTGTGCTAAAGAAGAAATGGACAACAGATTCTTCTTTATCCCTGGTACATGCAAGGCATCTGTAAGGCGAAGAATAGAGCCATCAATGGCTGTGAGCTGAATCTCCCCAATGCCACGAACTGGATATGAAGCATTATTGACACACTGAACAGTTTTGCCAACAGGGGTAGGGCAAACATTACAAAACAAATCCCTGCGAGATGTAATATGCTTTGAAGCACCACTATCAAAATACCAAGTACATGCATGCTCAGTCACACTGAGTGCGTGTGAAGACTAAGAGGCATCATAGCTGCATGTGTAGAAACAATAATCTCTGTCTTCAACAAAAGAAGCAGTCTCCGGAGGAGCTTTAGAGGCATCATTTACAGACATCCCAGATTCCTTTGCCTTCTCTTTGGCAATCCTCTTCCTACACTCTGTGATGTAGTGACCTGGCTTCTTACAGTAATGGCATTTGCCCTTCTTCTTGGGCTGTCCATCACCTTTCTTGGTGTCCTGAGATGAACCACCATCACCTGAATTCTGATTTGAACTCTTTGGCTGAGATTTGCCTTTCCCTTTGTGACCTGTCATAAATGCTTGTTCAGCACTTGTGTTCATGTTCATGTTCTTCCTGATTTGCTCTTCCTGTAACAAGAGAGCAACAAGTTCTTGATACTTAAGGGGCTCAACAGCATTCCTCATGCTGAGGTTCAAAGAGGTATGAAAAGCCAAGTAGGATCTTGGCAAAGAGTTTAAGATGGTGGACACAAGCTGTGTCTCAGGAATGATCTCATCCACATTGATGAGTTGCTCTCTCAAATCCTGTCTCAAATCCTGCAGCTTGTTCAAGTGGCTAGACATATCATCTCCTTCATGCATCTTCTGATTTTCCAGCTCTCTTTTCAAAAATGAGATCCATGCCTCATTACGAGCAGCATACATCTGCTCCAAAGTCACCCATGCATTTCGTGAAGAGCAGCTGAACGAATATGAGGTATAATAGACCTCTGTACTGACAATGCAATAAGTGACAAGGCTTGTGCATCTCTGGCATCCCATGTCTTCTGAGCATTTGTTCTTTGAACAGGCAATGGCTGACCTGGTGCCTGTACCTGTTGTCCTCTTCCACGAGCACCCCCTTGGGGAGGAGTCTCTCGTGCAGAGTTTTGAACGGAACTGGTCGCCTGTCTGCAGGTGCTGTACGGAGCTGCGGGTTCTAGGTGTGCAGCTGATGACGAATGGTACACGAACTGTACGGACAGTTGCAGGTGCTGTTGGTCGCCTGCAGGTACTGTACGGAACTGCAGGTTCTAGCGACTGTGTACGGACAGCTAAGGGTACGGATGGCTGGGTGAACCTGCTCTGATACCAAATGTAGGGAAGGAGCTGTTAGGATTAGGGTTTAGAAGGCACTTCAGCAAGAGGCGTGAGAGTCAGAGAGAGAGAACACGACTGCTCATGTATTGAGTGTTGATAAAATGAAGTACAATAGCCACATAAAAGGATGTGACCTAATAGTGTGTTCACATGGCCCGGCCATAAATAATGTCAGGTGGACCAAATCACTTATAAATCATTATAAATGAAACTAAGCTAAAACTGGGGGAAAAACCTCCACTAACTGAAGTAAAAAGTGCCCCAGTAACCTACTGATGATCACTAGCACTCCCCTGGGTGCATACACAGCATAAAACCCAACACTTTGTTGTGGGTGTGCCCGCCCTTATGAGGACTTAACTGGTTCTGATGCACCAGGAAGATTTCTTTCAGCATAGACTTGGGATTTTTTTTTAGTTGAGGTGTTCACATGTGGTGAAGCTGGAGGAGAAGACAAAGGTATCTACTTAACTGATTGATGTTCTCTCAACAACAGCACCACCCCTAACACCACAGACCCCGGACTTAACTGGTTCTGATGCACCAGGAAGATTTCTTTCAGCACATACTTGGGATTTTTTTTAAAGTTGAGGTGTTCACATGTGGTGAAGCTGGAGGAGAAGACAAAGGTATCTACTTAACTGATTGATGTTGTCTCAACAACAGCACCACCCCTAACACCACAGACCCCGGACTTAACTGGTTCTGATGCACCAGGAAGATTTCTTTCAGCATATACTTGGGATTTTTTTTAAAAGTTGAGGTGTTCACATGGGTATAGCAGTTTAAATTTAACTTCAACGTGTGAAGCTGGAGGAGAAGACAAAGGTGTCTACTTAACTGACTGGTGCTGGGACCTCGTGTTGTTGGTTTGAGATAGAACACATAACAGATGATGGGGCGGTCAGCTATATGTGGGTGGTGTCTGTGAAGAGAATGAAACTTGTCCTACTGTTCTGCTTGGGGACTTGCATGCTGCTCTCACCCTGTACCAGAAAATGCAGGAGGATGAATCTCGACATCCTTGTGGGTATGCTTTGTGGCCTTGCTGAAGGCTTGGGCTATGCTAACAGATGTGGAAAGAGGATCCAGATTACACGATGAGATTACTAGACAAGGGTTTCTGGAAACAAACGTATTGGTTGGCAGTGCCTTGGTCGACATGTATGCGTAATGTGGCTCTCTTGCAAAAGCACAGGAAGTGTTTGACAAGCTCCTTGTCTGGAACAGGATATGTGGAATATAGCCTTCACAAAGGAAGCACTCAAACTGCTTTGAGCAAATGCACCTTGAGGGCATCCCTACAAATCTTGTCACATTTGTTTGCAGCTTGAAAGCTCGTGGTAGCATTAAAGGCACATACACGGGCCAAGAAATACATGTGGAGATTGATAGAAAGGGGTTATTGGAAGGAAATGTTTTCGTCGGCAGCACCTTGGTCAATATGTATGGGAAATGTGGCTCCCTTGAAAAAGCCCAGGAAGTGTTTGACAAGCTCCCGTGTCAAAATGTAATCTCTTGGAATGTCCTAAAAACAGGATATGCAGAACACGTGTCTGGTGCGAAACACTCAATTGTTTTGAACAGATGCAACAGGAGGGCATCTCTCTGGGGAAGGTGTTACATTTGTTTGCAGCTTGAAAGCTTGTGCCTACATCAGAGCTACAAACAAGGGCTGGGAACTACATGGGAATTGCCATTGAAGTGCTGCTGGAAAGAGACGTTTTTATTGACAGTGCCTTGGTTGATATGCATGTCAAACGTGGCTCCCTTGTAAAAGCACGGAAAGTGTTTGACAAGCTCCCAGTTCAAGATGTAGTCTCATGGACTGCACTAATTATAGGATAAGTCGCACATGGTAGTGGTGAGAAGGTGCTTTACCATTTCGAACACATGCAACATCAGGGCGCCTCTTCGGGTCCCGTCACATTAGTTTGCAGCTTGAAAGCTTGCGGCGGCAGCATAGGAGTGACAGACAAGGGGCTAGAAATACATGCTGAGATTGCCAAACAAGGGCTGGAAGGAGAGAATTTTTTTGGTAGAACCTTGGTCATTATGTATGCTACTTGCAGAAGCACAATTAGTGTTTAACAAGCTTCTGGATCGAATTGTAGTCTCCTGGAATGCACTAATTGCAGGATAAATGGAACATGGGCATGAGGAGGAAGCCCTCAAAGGTTTTGAAGGGATATGGACACGAGGGCATCTTCATGGATGCTGTTATACTTGTTTGCAGCATAGGTGCCACAGACAAGGGTCAAGAAATACATGTGGAGATAGCTATAAAAGGGTTGGAAATAGACGTCTTTGTAGCAGCACTTTGGTCGATATGTATACTCAATGTGGCTTGCTTCCAGAAGTACAAGAAGTGTTTGACAAACTCTCAGCACGAACGCTAGTCTCAGATTGCACTAATTGCAGGGTATGCTGAACAGGGAGGTGCTTTACTGTTTCAAACAGTTGCAAAAGGAGGGCATCTTTGTTGATGCTGTCACATTGATTTGCAGCTTGAAAGCTTGTGGCAGCATAGGAGCCACATACATGGGCAGAGAAATACATGCTGAGATTGCAAGAGAAGGGTTGCTGGAAAGAGACACTTTTATCAGGATCAGCTTGTTTGATATGTATGCTAAATGTGGCTTGATTGCAGAAGCATATGAACTATTTGACAAGCTTCCAGTTTGAGAAGTGGTCTTGTGGACTACACTGATTGCAGGATATGCTGAATTTGATTGTGGTGGGGAGGCTTTGGACCGCTTTGAACAGATGCAACATGACGGTATGTTCCCAAATGCTGTCACACTTGTTTTTAGCTTGAAAGCTTGTAGCAGCATAGGAGCCACAGTCAAGGGTGGTGAAATACATGCTGAGATCGTCATAAAAAAGGGTTGGAAAGAGAGCTCCTTGTTGGCAACAACTTTGTATGCCAAATGGGGCCTCCTTGCAGAAGCATAGGAAGAGTTGACAAGCTTCCCATTCAAAAAGTGGTATCATGGACTGCACTTATCTCAGGGTAAGCTGAACATGGGTGTGGTGAGGAGGCGCTCTATTATTTGGAACAAATGCAACATGAGGGTGTCTTTGCATCATAGAAACATGGGACGGGGAACGGGAACGGGGACGGGGACGGGGACGGGGAACGGGACGGGGACGGGGCAAAAGGCCGTCCGAGGGACGGTGAAAAAAACGGCAATCTGAAAACGATTGTTTTTTTGCAAATTTTTTTAACACACTTGATTTACACTTAGAAAGACATTAAGCACAAAATTGCACCAAAAAGAGGAGAAATGCATAGTCGTATTAGCAAAAAACTATAATGGGGCGCCGATGGTGTGATAAACAAAAGTGAGTGTACAATCTAAACAAAAATGCCAAATGGCATAATGAAAGGCCCAAGGAGGGTGTACACTCAAGGCAAAATGACTAAGTGCCAAGATACAAGATTGCTAGCAAAAAAGTGGGGCAAGAGTCGAGACTCGAGACTCTAGACTCAAGAGACTAGGCAAGAGGCTGAAAAGGGTGAAGATCAATCGTGACCTCCTCAGTGAAGTCCTCCATAGGCTGGTCCTCAAGTGGAGGGGGAGGGAGAGGTGGGGGGGACAATGCCTCAGGCACAACCTCAAGTTCCTCTAAAATCTCGGCCCTTGGCTGATCAGAGAGATGTGGGTCTTGCTGTGCCTGCTCCCATTCGGTGAAAGGATCTGCCTTCTTTGTCAAGCCCTTGCAAAGCATTCGCAAGTTGGCACTGACAAATACCAAATCATTTGCACGCTATACACCAAGGCGGTTCCTCTTCTTAGAGGCAATGTGGCTATAAACTGACCAGAGTTGCTCTAGGCAACTGCTACTACAAGCCTGCGAGAGTACGCGCACAGCAAATTCCTGCAACTTTGGAGTTTCCGCACCATAATCCTCCCACCAAAGTGCAAACCCTATCTTGAAGCGGTCCGCCTGTGCATCTGCCAAACCAAAAGCCCTCCGCTTCTCTCTATAAATCTGCAATTGGTCCTTGATTGTGCGGCGATCCTCCTTGCTAGTGTAAAGGCGATCCAAGGTTTGTCGAAGGCCTTTGCTCACCTCTTTGTCCTTGTGTTGCCCTTTGCCTTGAAACTCGGGATCAACAATGTAGGCAGCAGCATGGAGGGGAGAGTGGTAGGCTTGCCACCTTTTCAAACATAGGGATTTGACCTGTTTATAGTGAGGCTTGACTTTGAACATTGCTTTTAGCTTCTCTATCATGCGATCCATTGCCTCGTACACTTTGCCAATGCATGGTTGAGTGGAATCCACTACCCTAAGGAGATCAATAATCGGTTGCACCATCTCCACAAGCGCCTTGGCCTCCTCCCACCATGCCGCATCGTCCGCCCTTTCCCTGCAAAATTTGCCGATCGTCGTGGAAGCCTCTGAAGTGCGTGCAAACTCATCACTGAGGAAGAGTCCCCTCAATGCCCCGCTACATGTACACAAGCGGCCTAGCATGAGAAAGTTGAATGCAAACCTCGTCTCGGAAAACTCGTGCTGCACCCTTTGATGGTTGAGGACAAAGGTCACTATTTTGTTGGCACCCTCAATGACAGGTGCAACCCAATCCAAGGCCCCTATGTCTTTGATAAGGTTGTTGAGGCAATGGGCCATGCAAAAGCACATGGTGATGCGAGGATAAGTTGCTTGGAGAATTGTCCCCGCCGCCCTATTTGCCGGTTCTCCATCCGCACATATGGCAATGACATTCTCCGCCCCCACCGTCTCTAGTGTTGTTGCCCACTCCGCAGCAAGTATCTCGGCACTCTTTCCCGTCCCGGAAGCATCATGGGAGTCGACAAAGTATGTCTCCCCTCGTGAGCAGGCAACAACTCCATGGATGGAGCGCTTTCTAGTGTCACTCCACCCATCAACGACGAGGGTAACACCATTTTCAGCCCATTGCTCTTTCATGTGGTTGGCCGCCACCTCCACGGTTGCCTTCTCCTGCTCAAGGAGAGGTGCGGATGGTCTCCGAAGAGGGGGGAACATAAGAGGGTCCATACTCCGCTGTCATTTTGCACATGGCCCGAAAGTATGGAGATCTATCAAAACACCATATGCAAAACACAAACAAAATTCAGATTTTTACCATCATTTAGTCTTTTAGTCTTTAGAGCATGATATTTGAATAGTACACGAGCAACCCTACGGCCTAAAGTATAAACGCATAATACATAATAGTATAAATATTAAATAATAATACATATGCATAGTGCCAAGGACTTAGTGTGCGGCCCGAAATGCTATGTGCCGCCCGAAATGCTATGTGGTCATGAAAGAAGAATCGTGCCACCGCCATGTCCACCTCCTCTTTCAATTGAGGGTTCCAATTCTCATCAAGAGTACTTTGGCGTCCCCGGGAAGCGGATGCCTCTCTTGATGAACGAGGTACATGCGGCGTTGATGTCCTCACAAAGGATGTGGGGTTGACGGCCACTTGAGGATTGCATTTTGCCAACTCGGCCGCCTCATAAACCACAAGCTTTTCAAGGAGCTCCTTCTTCTTCTCGGCCGAAACCTCCTTGCAAAATTGCACTTCGTTGCAGGGCTCATGTAAGAAGTGAGCACGCACTTTGTGGGCACCGCCGGTTCGCTTGTAGCCGCAAAGCTTACATACCCATGGTCTTGAACCACCCCCTTGACGGTATTGCGAGCACTTACCTCATCCCACCAACTCCATCGATGTACGTCGGGCCTCCTTCTTCGTGATGGAGCGAGTGTTGAAGTGGTGGAGGCGGTGGCGGACCCGGGTTGAGTAGAGGAAGGGGTTTGAGAAGAGGATGCCATAGTGATAGAGTAGAGCTTGAGATGGATGGTAGAGCTTGAGAAAGAGTCAAGACGGAGAATCGGGATGGAGATGTTGGAGAAGGAGAGCTTGGAGAGGGTGAGCTTGGAGAGGGAGAGCTTGGATGTTGGAGAAGGAGAGCTTGGAGAGGGAGAGCTTGGATGTTGGAGGAGGAGAGCTTGAAGAGGGTGAGCTTGGAGAGGGAGAGCTTGGATGTTGGAGAAGGAGAGCTTGGAGAGGGTGAGCTTGGAGAGGTTGGAGAGGGTGAGCTTGGAGAAGGAGAGCTTGGAGAGGGAGAGCTTGAGCCTTGGGTCTTGGAGAGGGAGAGCTTGGAGAGGAGAGGGCTTGAGGAGAGCATGGAGGTAGAGGTCTCTTATATAGAAGAAGAGGGGAGGGTTATCAACTTATCATGTTATGTGAATGTTCAATGGACTCATGGATGATGGAGGCATGTGGAAGAGAGATAGGCATGCCACATGTGACATGTGGGAGGGAGGCAATGGGCATGTACGATGTATCATGTGGGAGAGGCTAGATAGTAGAGCCATGTGGGAGAGAGAGACTCGAGAGAGAAGCTTTGGAGGAGTGGCGCAAGGGCCAAACGGTCAAGACAGACAGCCGTTTGCGCCCCAAAACGGTCAAAAATACCGCCAACGGTCTGTTTGACCGTCCCCGTACGGACAGGGAACGGCGTTCCCGGGACGTTCCCGGAACGCGTTCCCGGCGTCCCCACTTCACCGTCAGATTTCCGTCCCCGTTTTGCCGTCCTGCGGACGTCCCACACGCTCCCCGTCCCTAGGCTCTGTTCCCCCCGTCCCATGTCACTATGCTTTGCATCATGCTACAGGCTACGAGGGTTGGCATTTTGCCTTCACTCCATTCACAGCAGTGAAGCTTCTGTTAGCACTTTCCTTGATACACCCAACATTAGCTGCTCCTGCCATCGCCCATCTCAGCAGCGCACACCACTTCATTGTAGCAAATCCAACAGTGCAGATGAAGACCCCACAGACACCTCTACCTCTTCATCTCCCAATGATGACCCCTTCCAGGCATATACGATATCTGCAGATTAATTTGAACCTAAGCATCTCTTTCTTCAACTTAATGTTATGTCAAATATGCCAAGGTTATTAACCCTACATGCAAAGTTTACACTGCATAGTCCACATTCACTTGATTAATTCAACCATTCTTGTCGCTGCATATGCCTTGCCCTCGTTCATTTTTCACATGCATAGGTGCCCCTTTGCTCCTTAAATGTAGACATTCCTATTGCTGCACATTAGCAGCTGCCTTCTTTGCAGCAACCATGGTGATAAGTGAGCTCTCATCAAAGCTCAGGCTACCAAGCTTGCTCATATTCTTCTTGCTGGTGGGTTTGGCCTTTACATTGCTGTTGGAACGCTTCTGGAACACATCACAGGAAGATTTGGTCAAGCTGATGTGAGGATTGATGGTCTTATGGTCCTGGGAGCAGGTGCATATGGGAGATCTGGAGGTGAATTAGGCCCAATGAGGGCAGATTTAGAGAAATTTGCAGATGGTACTATTTTGAGATCTGTGGCCACAATGCACAATGGTGAAGTGGCTCTTGTGATTATTCCTCCCGAGTGATATTAGTCACGTGGAGCCCAAACGAGCACTCGCTTTTGTTCCGCCCAATTCTACTCTCACCTATGAAGTGGAGCTTATTGATTTTCAGAAGGTAAGTGCGCTCCATTCTTGATTTCAGAGCTAACTATTTTTGCTAGAATTGTGATATTTTCTTGCATCAGAGAATCTGTATGTATCTCAACAGGAGAAGGAATCTTGGGATATGGATACACATGAGAAAATTAAGGGGCTTGGCAAGAAAAAGGAAGTGGTAAATGCCTTACATTAAATTGGAAAGTATGCTTGAGTTGCCAAGAAATACTAGAAGGTATTCCAATTATGTGTGCATCTTGTGTATCAATGTGTGCGCATATCGAGAAGGTATTCCAATTATATGTGCATCTTGTGTATCAACTTGTGTGTGCATATGCACACGTGGTGTGCGTGCCAGTGTGTCTATGTAGCCTCCCTCAAGTGCACAGTCCAGACGCAGATCTCTTGTGCTGAACAATTAGGACTGAGTTCTTGTAACACTTGTGCTGAACAATTATGTGTACGTGTAATCCATTGAAACTATACATGCCACAACCGGAAGATATGTGTATGTGTGTGCGTTTATGAATACATGTGTGCATGTCACACACGCATGTAAATATGTCTGTGTATGTGCACGCATTCATAATATCCATAGATATTGTTCACACTCATATATATATATGTATACATCGTCTTCAACTTGCCAACCTTATCACATCATGATTGCCATATATATCCATATAGAAGCTTCTAAAGCACCAAACTTGGCATGTAAATATACATCTAGCATTACAAACCCATAAAATGATGACAATCTTAACACACCTGAACACGGCTTTAAAACAATCTTCGGACAGCTGGATTCCCTCTCCTTGGTAGTCTATACTCGGCACCTCCATCTGGCAAAATGTATGCCAGAAAAAAATATTAGCATTGAAGATATAATTCTCGTTGAAAAAAGTTGGATAAGGATAAAAGCTTACAAAACTCATTTGGTGGATTAATATTTGAGTCAAACGGCATTTGAACAGGCTTGTAAACAGCAAATTGAAAAATTATGTATTGTCTAGTGTCTGCATCGAAAATCTAACTTATCAGGATCCATAAATATTACATGTACATGAAATTGACCTGCAACCTTTCGTAATCG